>NC_069501.1:1235339411-1235366911 GCF_027579735.1 Bombina bombina | reverse complement strand
AGCAGGAATAGAAGCTTTGGAGCCAGCCCATTTTTGGTTCAGCACCTGGGTAGCGCTTGCTGATTGGTGGCTAAATGTATGTTGGGGTTTTACTTCACTGATATGATACTATAAAAAATTATCATAGTTCAAATAATGTAACATTGGAAGATTCAGAAGTACATTATAGAAGTGCTACTTTGTGTTCAGTGCCACAAAATATTGTGCCATTTTCCAGAATAGATTAATAATTGATGGGGATAATTTGGAAGAGTTAATACATCTGCTAATGATTGGGCATCTATCCTGTGGGTTAAAATTAAAGGGATAGTCTATTCAAAATTAAACTTTCATGATTCAGATAAATTTTGATGCTAAAGTGCCCGGTTTTTAAAAATTCAATTAAAAACAGGGGCACTTTAATTAATCAAAATTTACATTTCACTTGTGTTGTGAAAATACTTACCTTTTAATCTTGACAGCCGCTCCAGCTTCCTCCGCCCATCACAAAGCCTCGTCCTGGATCTAAAATGAGGAATCCGGCTTCCTCCAATCACAGCTTTGAATCGGACACTGATTCCCCCGGGGGGGAAGCCGTGATTGGAGGATGACCCATCCATAATTTCTGACGTCAGAAATGGCTTTCGACGACCGGGGGATGCTGGAGCGGCTGTAAAGTTTAAAAGGTAAGTATTTTTTCATAACGAGTGAAATGTAAATTTTGATGAATTAAAGTGCCCCTGTTTTTAATCGAATTTTACATTCTTACATTCACTTTAAGCAAATTTCTAATTTACTCCTATTATCAATTTTTCTTCATTCTCTTGGTATCTTTATATGAATGTAAGCTTAAGAGCTGGCCCATTTTTGGTTCAGCACCTGCTTGGTGATTGGTGGATACAGTTAGACACCAATCAGAAAGTGCTACCCCGGTTCTGAACCAAAAATGGTCCGCCTCCTATGCTTACATTCTTGCTTTTTCAAATAAAGATAGCAAGAGAACGAAGAAAAATTGGTAATAGTAGTAAATTAAAAAGTTGCTTAAAATTGCACGCTCTATCTGAATCATTAAAGTTTAATTTTGACTAGACTATAACTTTAAGGCCAAGCATTTATGTAAATGGAATAGGCAGTCCGGATGAGCCTAGTTTTTTATTTTTATTTTGTATCTATGTTTTTATTTCAACATATCCTTATTACAGCAGCACATCATACATACAGCTTCCCTGTCCGCCACATCACACATACAGCTTCCCTGTCTGCCGCAGCACATCATACATACAGCTTCCCTGTCCGCCACATCACACATACAGCTTCCCTGTCTGCCGCAGCACATCATACATACAGCTTCCCTGTCCGCCACATCACACATACAGCTTCCCTGTCTGCCGCAGCACATCATACATACAGCTTCCCTGTCCTCCACATCACACATACAGCTTCCCTGTCTGCAGCAGCACATCATAAAATTTAAGCTTCCCTGTCTGCCGCAGCACATCACACATACAGTTTCCCTGTCTGCAGCAGCACATCATACGTACAGCTTCCCTGTCTGCAGCAGCACATCATACGTACAGCTTCCCTGTCTGCAGCAGCACATCATACGTACAGCTTCCCTGTCTGCAGCAGCACATCATACGTACAGCTTCCCTGTCTGCAGCAGCACATCATACGTACAGCTTCCCTGTCTGCAGCAGCACATCATACAATTAAGCTTCCCTGTCTGCAGCAGCACATCACACATACAGCTTCCCTATCTGCAGCAGCACATCATACATACAGCTTCCCTGTCTGCAGCAGCACATCATACAATTAAGCTTCCCTGTCTGCAGCAGCACATCACACATACATACATACATATATACATACAGTTTCCCTGTCTGCAGCAGCACATCATACATGCAGCACATCACACATACAGCTTCCCTGTCTGCAGCAGCACATCCATACGTACAGCTTCCCTGTCTGCAGCAGCACATCACACATACAGCTTCCCTGTCTGCAGCAGCACATCACACATACAGCTTCCCTGTCTGCAGCAGCAGATCACACACACACACATACATACATACAGTTTCCCTGTCTGCAGCAGCACATCCATACGTACAGCTTCCCTGTCTGCAGCAGCACATCATACATACAGCTTCCCTGTCTGCAACAGCACATCACACATACAGTTTCCCTGTCTGCAGCAGCACATCATACATACAGCTTCCCTGTCTGCAGCAGCACATCATACAATTAAGCTTCCCTGTCTGCAGCAGCACATCACACATACATACATATATACATACAGTTTCCCTGTCTGCAGCAGCACATCATACATGCAGCACATCACACATACAGCTTCCCTGTCTGCAGCAGCACATCATACGTACAGCTTCCCTGTCTGCAGCAGCACATCACACATACAGCTTCCCTGTCTGCAGCAGCACATCACACATACAGCTTCCCTGTCTGCAGCAGCACATCACACATACAGCTTCCCTGTCTGCAGCAGCACATCACACATACAGCTTCCCTGTCTGCAGCAGCACATCACACATACAGCTTCCCTGTCTGCAGCAGCACATCACACGTACAGCTTCCCTGTCTGCAGCAGCACATCACACGTACAGCTTCCCTGTCTGCAGCAGCACATCACACGTACAGCTTCCCTGTCTGCAGCAGCACATCATACGTACAGCTTCCCTGTCTGCAGCAGCACATCATACGTACAGCTTCCCTGTCTGCAACAGCACATCACACATACAGCTTCCCTGTCTGCAGCAGCACATCATACACACAGCTTCCCTGTCTGCAGCAGCACATCATACACACAGCTTCCCTGTCTGCAGCAGCACATCACACATACATACATATATACATACAGTTTCCCTGTCTGCAGCAGCACATCATACATGCAGCACATCACACATACAGCTTCCCTGTCTGCAGCAGCACATCATACGTACAGCTTCCCTGTCTGCAGCAGCACATCCATACGTACAGCTTCCCTGTCTGCAGCAGCATATCACACATACAGCTTCCCTGTCTGCAGCAGCACATCACACATACAGCTTCCCTGTCTGCAGCAGCACATCACACATACAGCTTCCCTGTCTGCAGCAGCACATCACACGTACAGCTTCCCTGTCTGCAGCAGCACATCACACGTACAGCTTCCCTGTCTGCAGCAGCACATCATACACACAGCTTCCCTGTCTGCAGCAGCACATCATACACACAGCTTCCCTGTCTGCAGCAGCACATCACACGTACAGCTTCCCTGTCTGCAGCAGCACATCACACGTACAGCTTCCCTGTCTGCAGCAGCACATCACACGTACAGCTTCCCTGTCTGCAGCAGCACATCACACGTACAGCTTCCCTGTCTGCAGCAGCACATCACACGTACAGCTTCCCTGTCTGCAGCAGCACATCACACGTACAGCTTCCCTGTCTGCAGCAGCACATCACACGTACAGCTTCCCTGTCTGCAGCAGCACATCACACGTACAGCTTCCCTGTCTGCAGCAGCACATCACACGTACAGCTTCCCTGTCTGCAGCAGCACATCATACACACAGCTTCCCTGTCTGCAGCAGCACATCATACACACAGCTTCCCTGTCTGCAGCAGCACATCATACACACAGCTTCCCTGTCTGCAGCAGCACATCATACACACAGCTTCCCTGTTTGCAGTAGCACACACTGATCATTTTTATGTCTTGCCCCCAGGTTACCCTGCTGGTTATCCTACAGCTGCTCCTACATACAACCCTAACATGTATGCTACCAGCAGTCCTGGCTACGCCCCAGGTAAGTGCATCAAACATGCTATTTTGCAGCTTTAATACGTTTCACTGAGCTGGTTTTCCACAGACTGGGACGTTAGGTACAGAGTTGAGATCATAAAACTCTTTACAGCAAAATATTTTAACGCTTCTGCAAACTTTGTGTTAATAAACTCACAGAATATTATTTTTTTGTGCAGAAATAGGTAAAGCAAATAAAAATCTATAGGTTTGTTCCTACAAGGATTTTCAGATATCTTTGCACAAGTTAAAGCTACTCTGCTAAAAGGACAGAAAGACGTGATTGATAACCAACATCAATGCTAAATTATTAATTATTTGTTTGAATACAATTTTTAACTTAAACATAAATATTGTTTAATGCAGTGTGCAATTAATAATTTCTAAGTGTTTCATTATTTTTTTTCTAATTAACATGTTTAAACCTACAGGCACGTCATTGTGGTTGTAAATAAAGTATTTTATTTTTCTGTAAAAATGTTCATAGTTTTAAGATCGGGATTAGAAATATATTTCTCCAACATAGGTGTGTCCGGTCCACGGCGTCATCCTTACTTGTGGGATATTCTCTTCCCCAACAGGAAATGGCAAAGAGCCCAGCAAAGCTGGTCACATGATCCCTCCTAGGCTCCGCCTACCCCAGTCATTCTCTTTGCCGTTGTACAGGCAACATCTCCACGGAGATGGCTTAGAGTTTTTTAGTGTTTAACTGTAGTTTTTATTATTCAATCAAGAGTTTGTTATTTTGAAATAGTGCTGGTATGTACTATTTACTCAGAAACAGAAAAGAGATGAAGATTTCTGTTTGTATGAGGAAAATGATTTTAGCAACCGTCACTAAAATCCATGGCTGTTCCACACAGGACTGTTGAGAGCAATTAACTTCAGTTGGGGGAACAGTGAGCAGTCTCTTGCTGCTTGAGGTATGACACATTCTAACAAGACGATGTAATGCTGGAAGCTGTCATTTTCCCTCTGGGATCCGGTAAGCCATGTTTATTACGATTGTAAATAAGGGCTTCAAAAAGGGCTTATTAAGACTGTAGACTTTTTTTGGGCTAAATCGATTGATTATTAACACATATTTAGCCTTGAGGAATCATTTTATCTGGGTATTTTGATATAATAATATCGGCAGGCACTGTTTTAGACACCTTATTCTTTAGGGGCTTTCCCAAAGCATAGGCAGAGCCTCATTTTCGCGCCGGTGTTGCGCACTTGTTTTTGAGAGGCATGGCATGCAGTCGCATGTGAGAGGAGCTCTGATACTTAGAAAAGACTTTCTGAAGGCGTCATTTGGTATCGTATTCCCCTTGGGGCTTGGTTGGGTCTCAGCAAAGCAGATACCAGGGACTGTAAAGGGGTTAAAGTTCAAAACGGCTCCGGTTCCGTTATTTTAAGGGTTAAAGCTTCCAAATTTGGTGTGCAATACTTTTAAGGCTTTAAGACACTGTGGTGAAAATTTGGTAAATTTTGAACAATTCCTTCATGTTTTTTCGCGTTTGCAGTAATAAAGTGTGTTCAGTTTAAAATTTAAAGTGACAGTAACGGTTTTATTTTAAAACGTTTTTTGTACTTGTTATCAAGTTTATGCCTGTTTAACATGTCTGAACTACCAGATAGACTGTGTTCTGAATGTGGGGAAGCCAGAATTCCTATTCATTTAAATAAATGTGATTTATGTGACAATGACAATGATGCCCAAGATGATTCCTCAAGTGAGGGGAGTAAGCATGGTACTGCATCATTCCCTCCTTCGTCTACACGAGTCTTGCCCACTCAGGAGGTCCCTAGTACATCTAGCGCGCCAATACTCCTTACTATGCAACAATTAACGGCTGTAATGGATAATTCTGTCAAAAACATTTTAGCCAAAATGAACACTTATCAGCGTAAGCGCGACTGCTCTGTTTTAGATACTGAAGAGCATGACGACGCTGATATTACTATTTCTGAAGGGCCCCTAACTCAGTCTGATGGGGCCAGGGAGGTTTTGTCTGAGGGAGAAATTACTGATTCAGGGAACATTTCTCAACAAGCTGAACCTGATGTGATTGCATTTAAATTTAAGTTGGAACATCTCCGCATTCTGCTTAAGGAGGTATTATCCACTCTGGATGATTGTGACAAGTTGGTCATCCCAGAGAAACTATGTAAAATGGACAAGTTCCTAGAGGTGCCGGGGCTCCCAGAAGCTTTTCCTATACCCAAGCGGGTGGCGGACATTGTTAATAAAGAATGGGAAAGGCCCGGTATTCCTTTCGTCCCTCCCCCCATATTTAAAAAATTGTTTCCTATGGTCGACCCCAGAAAGGACTTATGGCAGACAGTCCCCAAGGTCGAGGGAGCGGTTTCCACTTTAAACAAACGCACCACTATACCCATAGAGGATAGTTGTGCTTTCAAAGATCCTATGGATAAAAAATTAGAAGGTTTGCTTAAAAAGATGTTTGTTCAGCAGGGTTACCTTCTACAACCAATTTCATGCATTGTCCCTGTCGCTACAGCCGCATGTTTCTGGTTCGATGAGCTGATAAAGGCGGTCGACAGTGATTCTCCTCCTTATGAGGAGATTATGGACAGAATCAATGCTCTCAAATTGGCTAATTCTTTCACCCTAGACGCCACTTTGCAATTGGCTAGGTTAGCGGCTAAGAATTCTGGGTTTGCTATTGTGGCGCGCAGAGCGCTTTGGTTGAAATCTTGGTCGGCTGATGCGTCTTCCAAGAACAAGCTACTTAACATTCCTTTCAAGGGGAAAACGCTGTTTGGCCCTGACTTGAAAGAGATTATCTCGGATATCACTGGGGGTAAGGGCCACGCCCTTCCTCAGGATCGGCCTTTCAAGGCAAAAAATAAACCTAATTTTCGTCCCTTTCGTAGAAATGGACCAGCCCAAAGTGCTACGTCCTCTAAGCAAGAGGGTAATACTTCTCAAGCCAAGCCAGCTTGGAGACCAATGCAAGGCTGGAACAAGGGAAAGCAGGCCAAGAAACCTGCCACTGCTACCAAGACAGCATGAAATGTTGGCCCCCGATCCGGGACCGGATCTGGTGGGGGGCAGACTCTCTCTCTTCGCTCAGGCTTGGGCAAGAGATGTTCTGGATCCTTGGGCGCTAGAAATAGTCTCCCAAGGTTATCTTCTGGAATTCAAGGGACTTCCCCCAAGGGGGAGGTTCCACAGGTCTCAGTTGTCTTCAGACCACATAAAAAGACAGGCATTCTTACATTGTGTAGAAGACCTGTTAAAAATGGGAGTGATTCATCCCGTTCCATTAAGAGAACAAGGGATGGGGTTCTACTCCAATCTGTTTATAGTTCCCAAAAAAGAGGGAACGTTCAGACCAATCTTAGATCTCAAGATCTTAAACAAGTTTCTCAAGGTTCCATCGTTCAAGATGGAAACCATTCGAACTATTCTTCCTTCCATCCAGGAAGGTCAATTCATGACCACGGTGGATTTAAAGGATGCGTATCTACATATTCCTATCCACAAGGAACATCATCGGTTCCTGAGGTTCGCATTCCTGGACAAACATTACCAGTTCGTGGCGCTTCCTTTCGGATTAGCCACTGCTCCAAGGATTTTCACAAAGGTACTAGGGTCCCTTCTAGCTGTGCTAAGACCAAGGGGCATTGCTGTAGTACCTTACTTGGACGACATTCTGATTCAAGCGTCGTCCCTTCCTCAAGCAAAGGCTCACACGGACATTGTCCTGGCCTTTCTCAGATCTCACGGATGGAAAGTGAACGTGGAAAAGAGTTCTCTATCTCCGTCAACAAGGGTTCCCTTCTTGGGAACAATAATAGACTCCTTAGAAATGAGGATTTTTCTGACAGAGGCCAGAAAAACAAAACTTCTAGACTCTTGTCGGATACTCCATTCCGTTCCTCTTCCTTCCATAGCTCAGTGCATGGAAGTGATCGGGTTGATGGTAGCGGCAATGGACATAGTTCCTTTTGCACGCATTCATCTAAGACCATTACAACTGTGCATGCTCAGTCAGTGGAATGGGGACTATACAGACTTGTCTCCGAAGATACAAGTAAATCAGAGGACCAGAGACTCACTCCGTTGGTGGCTGTCCCTGGACAACCTGTCACGAGGGATGACATTCCGCAGACCAGAGTGGGTCATTGTCACGACCGACGCCAGTCTGATGGGCTGGGGCGCGGTCTGGGGATCCCTGAAAGCTCAGGGTCTTTGGTCTCGGGAAGAATCTCTTCTACCGATAAATATTCTGGAACTGAGAGCGATATTCAATGCTCTCAAGGCTTGGCCTCAGCTAGCGAGGGCCAAGTTCATACGGTTTCAATCAGACAACATGACAACTGTTGCGTACATCAACCATCAGGGGGGAACAAGGAGTTCCCTGGCGATGGAAGAAGTGACCAAAATCATTCTATGGGCGGAGTCTCACTCCTGCCACCTGTCTGCTATCCACATCCCAGGAGTGGAAAATTGGGAAGCGGATTTTCTGAGTCGTCAGACATTGCATCCGGGGGAGTGGGAACTCCATCCGGAAATCTTTGCCCAAGTCACTCAGCTGTGGGGCATTCCAGACATGGATCTGATGGCCTCTCGTCAGAACTTCAAAGTTCCTTGCTACGGGTCCAGATCCAGGGATCCCAAGGCGGCTCTAGTGGATGCACTAGTAGCACCTTGGACCTTCAAACTAGCTTATGTGTTCCCGCCGTTTCCTCTCATCCCCAGGCTGGTAGCCAGGATCAATCAGGAGAGGGCGTCGGTGATCTTGATAGCTCCTGCATGGCCACGCAGGACTTGGTACGCAGATCTGGTGAATATGTCATCGGCTCCTCCTTGGAAGCTACCTTTGAGACGAGACCTTCTTGTTCAGGGTCCGTTCGAACATCCGAATCTGGTTTCACTCCAGCTGACTGCTTGGAGATTGAACGCTTGATCTTATCGAAGCGAGGATTCTCAGATTCTGTTATCGATACTCTTGTTCAGGCCAGAAAGCCTGTAACTAGAAAGATTTACCACAAAATTTGGAAAAAATATATCTGTTGGTGTGAATCTAAAGGATTCCCTTGGGACAAGGTTAAGATTCCTAGGATTCTATCCTTCCTTCAAGCAGGATTGGAAAAAGGATTATCTGCAAGTTCCCTGAAGGGACAGATTTCTGCCTTGTCTGTGTTACTTCACAAAAAGCTGGCCGCTGTGCCAGATGTTCAAGCCTTTGTTCAGGCTCTGGTTAGAATTAAGCCTGTTTACAAACCTTTGACTCCTCCTTGGAGTCTCAATTTAGTTCTTTCAGTTCTTCAGGGGGTTCCGTTTGAACCCTTGCATTCCGTTGATATTAAGTTATTATCTTGGAAAGTTTTGTTTTTAGTTGCAATTTCTTCTGCTAGAAGAGTTTCAGAATTATCTGCTCTGCAGTGTTCTCCTCCTTATCTGGTGTTCCATGCAGATAAGGTGGTTTTACGTACTAAACCTGGTTTTCTTCCAAAAGTTGTTTCTAACAAAAACATTAACCAGGAGATTATCGTACCTTCTCTGTGTCCGAAACCAGTTTCAAAGAAGGAACGTTTGTTGCACAATTTGGATGTTGTTCGCGCTCTAAAATTCTATTTAGATGCTACAAAGGATTTTAGACAAACATCTTCCTTGTTTGTTGTTTATTCCGGTAAAAGGAGAGGTCAAAAAGCAACTTCTACCTCTCTCTCTTTTTGGATTAAAAGCATCATCAGATTGGCTTACGAGACTGCCGGACGGCAGCCTCCCGAAAGAATCACAGCTCATTCCACTAGGGCTGTGGCTTCCACATGGGCCTTCAAGAACGAGGCTTCTGTTGATCAGATATGTAGGGCAGCGACTTGGTCTTCACTGCACACTTTTACCAAATTTTACAAGTTTGATACTTTTGCTTCTTCTGAGGCTATTTTTGGGAGAAAGGTTTTGCAAGCCGTGGTGCCTTCCATTTAGGTGACCTGATTTGCTCCCTTCCTTCATCCGTGTCCTAAAGCTTTGGTATTGGTTCCCACAAGTAAGGATGACGCCGTGGACCGGACACACCTATGTTGGAGAAAACAGAATTTATGTTTACCTGATAAATTACTTTCTCCAACGGTGTGTCCGGTCCACGGCCCGCCCTGGTTTTTTTAATCAGGTCTGATAATTTATTTTCTTTAACTACAGTCACCACGGTACCATATGGTTTCTCCTATGCAAATATTCCTCCTTAACGTCGGTCGAATGACTGGGGTAGGCGGAGCCTAGGAGGGATCATGTGACCAGCTTTGCTGGGCTCTTTGCCATTTCCTGTTGGGGAAGAGAATATCCCACAAGTAAGGATGACGCCGTGGACCGGACACACCGTTGGAGAAAGTAATTTATCAGGTAAACATAAATTCTGTTTTTTAAGTTTTTAAAAAAAATATTATAAACATGTGCAAGAACTTTAATATTGGGGGAAATCCCCCACAAAAAACAGCCAAGAAATCGGCAAAATTAGTTTTCAACAAGCAAATTGTATAGAATGTAAAAGTAAAGAAATCCTTTGAAAATCTACAGAAAACAAGTTTCTTGATGGGTTTTAAATCCATTGCCAATTTGTCCTCATACAACATATTGGGAATGTTTACGTAGACAACATAAATGTTTATCATGGTGTTGACTAATTTATAGGAAGGAGTTTAAATTCTAAAACTTTGCTAAACCCCATTTGATAAAGTATCAGAAGATCTTTCAGGGGGACTAGAATCTAGGTCACTGTTTTCATGCAGGAGTTAGATTAAAAAATGTTTATTCTTCATCATTATTACACTAGTATCAATGATGAACTCAAATACTAATTATATCCCTTTTAAATGGGTTTGGCACAAAGGTTCTACAAGAATTTTACTTACTATCTCTGTAAGATAGAGCAGGACCTGTCAATCTTTTGGATTTCCTGGAGAATCACATTTGAGGTTGGCGAAGAATAAGTAGATATGTGCATTCGTTTTTTCGTTCACTAATAAATGCAGAAGTAAGGTGCTGAAAGCTGAAATTATTCTTGTGAAAGATGTCAATGTGTTGCACTTTCACAAGAATAAGTGTGGTTCCGAAAAGAGACGATCGCGGCTTTCTGCAGTTCAATTCCGAATTCGTTAGGGAACAGAAAAATGAATGCACCTCTCTAGGAATAAGAATTTTTTTTTCCTCACATATTTAATGTGCGCAACTCCTATTTATATTTCCTTTTACTACATGGGATTCTTTGTCCCTCCCTGACTTCTCTCTGTGTGGTTTCATTGCCTTTCTCTTACCTCTGTTGTCCTGGATTTGAAGACCTATTTCCCTTTATTGGCAGTGAGAGTCCACGAGAATATTTATAACCTATGGGAAATACTATTCCTGGCCATCAGGAGGAGGCAAGGACACCCAAACAAGACTATAAATATTCCTCCCATTTCCCCTACTCGCAAGTATTTATTTGAGGTAGGCAGAGAGAAGTGCTCTGTAAAAAGAAGAAGTTAAGTTTAACATGGATTAACTCATTAGTGCGTGGGATCATATATCCATATAAATCTCGCTAGAGAATTGGTATATATAATGCTGGTCGTCGCTGGTTTTACCATGCCTCTTTCCAGTATAACCTATATCCCCTGTCTGATAACACAGTGTGTTTTACACTAAATTACAGACTCATGATAGGTAAGTTGTCCCCTCTTTCATGGCAACTTGTCCAATAAATAGGTGGTGTAAGCCTTGTCCCTGGACTAGAATGTGTGTTCTGTGCACGTTCCTATTCTTTTTGACAGGCATTAAATTGCTATAAACCCAGCCATAGTCGATAAGGCTGAGGGGGCTGCGCCTTGGCGCGTTAACATGCAGGTCAATGACAAGTATATTCATTCTTGGTCACGCTTGGGTGATTGCTAGACGGCCATGCTTATTCCCGGTCACTTAAACTTATTATACGGTGCAGTCCGCCCACCTATGGGCTAATGGGTGTACTACGGACTGCAGACTATGTTATGATTAGGGCTGCAACGAACGATTATTTTCATAATCGATTAATCGGGTTGATTTATTTTTTCGATTAATCCACTAATCTGATAAAAAAAAAAACCAATAATTTTTTCCTATATTTTAAATAAAATCCACATACTGAGTGTTACAAATATAAGCTTGAGACTAAAACTTTACATTAACACAACTGTTTGTCCAATTTTTAAGCAGCAGAGAACAGTTTTATAATTAAACAAAACCAAAACTGTTTAAAAAGAGGTAGAACTAGAAAGTTAGACTATCACTGTTAATAAAATTCTGTTATTCACTGTTTCAGAAACTTTGCATTCAAATGCAAAAATCTCTCTTCACCAATACAAAGGGTTTTTCACCTTGGTAAGGGGCCTCTCAATAAAGTAACCCTTGAATTCATTCTAACATAAAAAATATAGTGAATATCTATATGCAATGGTAAATAACCAGCTGTAATGTTATGGGAAAATATCTAGTCTGCTCTAAAAATAACATATATATATACTTATAAAGGTTGAATCTGGTACATATTATCACAATTTATTAAAAATATAAAAAACAAACAAATCAAAAGCGCTAAGGACTGTATATCAATAACAGGACAAAGCCTTACACATTTATTTATACAGTACATATAATCAGCAATAGCAAGCAATACGCTAATAATTTTGCAAACAGATAATAGTGCACATCAATTTAAATAAATCCCATCAATCTAGGGGCTAGGTGTAAATAACAAGCTTGGCACTATATCATGAAAAGCATAGTTCCAAATAACCTGATTTAATATAAACAATCCAAATGATGACTATTATATCTGGGTTGCACATAAGCCAGGGGTAGTTGCAAACGTATACTGAAAAAGTGAAAAGTAGATCTGTAGACGTCCTTTAGGCTTAGGACTTAACCATAAAACACAATACCATGTGCAGGAGTTCATTGTAATGAAGCAGCTGATGTTGTGCACAGACCAACTAATTGCAAACCAACTAATCGATTATGAGATTCGTTGACAACTATTTTCATAATAGATTATTATCGATTATGACGATTCGTTTTTGCAGCTCTAGTTTTGATACAGGCCATAGAGGTGGGCTGTGACGCTGTTTTCTCGCTTAGGCAACACCTTCTCTCCATTTCCGCTTCAGATTCACTACGCAGTAGTCCTGTGGGAGAGCGGTAGCGCCGCGGCTCGGCCGGACCAGAGGTGTTAAGATGCTTTAGACAGAGCTTACAAGGGGACAGTCATTTGGTGCTTTGGGACCCTGATATCCCGCTGTGCTGTTCACGATTATTTATTTTCTCATGCAATGGATGACTCGATACTAATCGAGAGTCTAGATGAATCTTCCTTGTTTAATTCCATTGTGAGTAGTAAATGCATGTTATTCAAACTAATTACTGTGAACCCTCTGGCACAACTCTGCAATTGTTACCTAACATATGTACTGACGTCTTGTTCAGGAGGCCCAAGTGGTCAGACTGCAGAGGAGTTCCTTTGTGCCCGGTCTCCAGTAGGCCCTACTATGGCTACTTAGGCTTTAGCTAATGCGGACATCCCTGTCCAACAGCTCATGAATGTGACCTCTGCTAACCCTAGAGCAAGGCACAGAGAGTGTTTCAGCCCCAGCTGGGGTGGAACGTCTACCCGATGACCTGTGTCTGCTCAGGGCAGCAGACACAGGTGACTTTGCTGCCCTGAGCACTAGACAGGTATCAGGGAAGAGAAAAATAAAGGTTAAAAATTGCTCTCCAACATATAGCCCCGGTGCGGTGGCGGAGGCCACAACCGTTAGTTATGGGCAACCTTCTGAAGACGAACCCTTAGTTCGCTCTGAAAGGGAGCTTCCTTCCTCTTACCCTTATGAGGGAGAGTCAGAAGAGGACTCTTAGGAGGGAACGATTAGGTTTAAGTTGGAGCAGCTTAGACTCCTGTTGAAGAGGGTCCTTTCTACACTGGGGGCCCGGTGGTTAAACCGGCTGAGGAGGAACAGGTTCAGAGATTGGAATCAGTGTTTAGAGCTAGGCCTAGGGCCCCGGACGTTTTTCCTGTACCCCCTGTTATTGCTGAAATCATCCCTAAGGAGTGGGAATAAACAGGGACTCCTTTTGCCTCTATATACACATTGGCTAAGCGCACTACTATACCGCTTGAGTACAGTACTTCCTTTAAGGATCCCATGGATAGAAAGCTTGAAGGGACATCTCAGAAGATTGTTTCTAGCTTTGTGGTTCTGGCTAGGGGGGCCTTGTCAGTGGATAATGTGTCTGTCTATATCCTTGTCTTTCAAGGGCAAGTCCCTATTTGGTCCTGGTCTGGACTCCATCATAGCCACAGTCACAGGTGGAAAAGAAGCTTTCCTACCTCGATAAGAAATCTAATAACACTTTCTTTCCTTTGATCGGAACAGGGGTCAGAGTGGCACGGAAGCGCCTAAGACAGAGTCCCCCAGGGCGACCTGGAAGCCCACCCATGGGTGAAATAAAAACAAGCAGCTCAAGTAGTCCTTCCAGGACAAAAAATCAGCATGATAGGATTGTTCCCGACCTACGACCAGGTTGTGTGGGGGGGCAGACTTTCTTTATTTCAGAAGGAATGGTGTCAATCTGTCCAGGACCCATGGGTGCTGGACATTATTTGCCTGGGAATCAGAATAAGTTTTCGGTTTCTTCCCCCAAGGGACCGCTTTCTACTGTCAAGGGTCTCAAGAAACCCTGTAAAGAGAACGGCACTGTTCCACTACATGGACAACCTTCTGCCATGGGTGCAGTAGCTCCAGTTCCCCCATCAGAGAGAGAAAAATGGTTCTACTCCAAACTCTTTGTGGTTCCCAAGAAGGAAGGCACATTCCGCCATATTTTGGACTTGAAGGGACTCAACAAATTCGTAAAGATTCCCACCTTTGGGATGAAAATGATAAAGTCCATTCTTCCCCTAGTACAAGAGGGTCAGTTCATGTCCACAATAGATCTAAAGGATGCATACCTTCACATCCAGATCCACAAAGATCATCACTGTTTCCTACGGTTCGCCTTCCTAGTCAAAGACTACCAGTTTGTTGCTCTTCCATTTAAATTGAATACGGCACCCAGAGTTTTCACCAAGGTTCTAGGAGCCCTGCTGGCTACTATTTCAGGAGGCCTGCAGGAGTGAGGGAGGTCATAATAGCGCGGTTTTGAAGCTGGTGGCGAGACCAGCACTATTATAAGCCGACAAACAAACCCTTAATGACCAGCAATGTACAGGGTAGGTTGTGGTCGTTAAGGGATTAAAAGCTCATATAATTGTTTTAAATTTTGGCAGCAGTATTTATTTGCACCTTTTCATACCCTGCTCTGCCTTTCCTATCTTTTTGTTCACCTTTCCTCTGCTCGCTATACGATAAATTGAGTTGTACAGGGAGGTCAGAGGCTTCAAAAGCTCTTGGTATTTTGGGTATCTTTGCCTTCTAGTGGCAGGAATGTAATCCCACACTTCAAGGCTTGTGGACTCTCACTACCATGAAGGAATTTATCAGGTAAGCATAAATTATATTTTGTTTGCATGGGTTAAAGATTACTTAAAGTAAAGTGAATAAAAAACAGTATTAATCAATGCTGTGCACCTGGAACACTTCTGTGCCTCTCCAAATATGGATACAACTGGTGAGCCAATCAGAAGTGTGCATATCTATGTATGCTCTCACTCACTAGTCACATCCTTCATTTAAAAATAAAATGCTCAAAATAGTTTTATTTTTACTCTACTAGGATTTCCCTTTAAGATAGGTCATTTTTTTACGTTACCCACAGCAAGTAAATGGTGTTTTGTTCTGTTACCATAGTAATATATGTGTAATATGAAACAAAAGGGACATACCAGGCAAAATTGGAATCCACATAGATATGAGTTTTGAAAAGAAACATTTTTGAAATAAATATGTATAACAAAAATGATTCTAATAAAAGCTTCTAATAAAATCTATATCTGTCTCAAAAGTGTATTTACGTTAGCACCGTGCACCAGCGTTTTAAACACAGCACATGCTCTGAGAGCCTAAGGTGCTTTGTATCATCTGGTAATGACTCAATTTGTTAATTGCTGACATGATTAAAGCCCCACTGCCTCACTGAGCAGCTGAAGTATTTAAAATGCTGGTGCACATGCACGAACAGAGAAAAATGCTAAACACTAAAACAGTGATTACTTTTACTGGAAGCATTTTTCCCAAAACATGTATATTGCAAAGCTATATCTTTTCAATGATTGAATTCACGTGTTGACTAATAAGCTAATAAAATTTGCTCATGGTTGGCTGATTACCAGAAATAGTTTTCTGGGATCTGCTTTTTATCATTTTATAAACATTAACGTGTATTTAAAATAAAGGCCGCTTGTGCTTAAGAATTCTAATTAGAAAATGTCAAATTCTGTATTTGTGCTGGAGTGGAATTCATCTCAGCAGGACAGACTTGCGGTATTATGCCAGTTTCTGGTGTGTTGAAAGTTTATACCTTGGAATTTACTATGTGGGTGTCTGTAGGAATAATTGGAACATAGTTTGCCTGTCTTTAGCTCTGCTTGGTGAAATATTGTCTGATTTGTGCAGGAGCCAAAATGGGTGTATTTTTGTAACTAACATTATTATTATTTTTATTAAAGGACCGTAGAAATGCATAATTAACAAGTGCATAATAAAAATATAATGATTTAACACCTACTCTGAATTTCAAATAAGCAGTAGATTTTTTTTCTGACAAATTTATTTTTTCTCCCAATTTTTCAGCCCCTTCCATCATGTGACAGGCATCAGCCAATCACAAACTAGTATACATATTAGCAAACAAAATATAGTGGCGCTTACCAGCTTCCTCTGATGTGAAAAAGGCAGCGGTATCTTCAGCGTGTGCACCGGTCTCATAGCCCATCCCCTCCGTCCTGGCAGCCCAAACAGCCAGCACCTTCGTCAAAGCACCAAACCCAAACAAACACTTCCGGGCATCGCCTGTTCAGAGTTGTGATACAAACTTGCGAGGTGGCACTGATAATTCATAAAATAAACTTTATTACAAGTACAGCTTTAAAACAAGGAGCCATACGACTCAAAAACAGCATTTCAGGAGTCTCAGCAAAGGCAAATAAACGCAGACATATTACGCATGGCTCAACCGCGCTCGTTCACTGAAATGCTATTTTTGAGACGTATGGCTCTTTGTTTTTAAGCTGTACTCGTAATAAAGTTTATTTTATGAATTATCAGTGCCACCTCGCAAGTTTGTATTGCAACTCTGAACAGGTGATGCCCGGAAGTGTTTGTTCTCTAGTATACGTATACCCTGTGAGCTTGTGCACATGCTCAGTAGGATCCTGTTCCCCAGAAAGTGTGAATATAAAAAGATAATGGAAGTAAATTTAAAGGGACATGAAACCCAAACATTTTCTTTCATAATTCAGATAGAGAGTTAAATTTTAAACAACTTTCCAATTTACTTCTATTATTTAATTTGCTTCCTTCTCTTGTTATACTTTGCTGAAAGGTTTATCTAGAACAAGCTCAGGAGCAGCAGAGAATATAGGTTCTAGCTGTTGATTGGTGGCTGCAATATATCAACATATGCTGCCCTTGATTTGCTCAGTATCAGTTTGCTCAGTATCAGTGTTCAACACTATTGCAAGGGTTAAATAAATAGTTTTGTGCAATCAATAGTGCAATAAGAAAATGTTGTTATGTATTAGAGCATTTTAATATTTCAGCTTAATGTCCATTTAAGGGATACAAAAGTAAAGTCATATTAAACCCAATTTTTTCTTTCATGATACAGATAGAGCATGCAATTTTAAGCAACTTTCTAATTTACTCCTATTATCAATTTTTTCTTCGTTCTCTTGCGATCATTGCAGGAATGTAAAGCTTAGGAGTCCGCCCATTTTTGGTTTAGCACCTGGGTAGTGCTTGCTGATTGGCGGCTAAATGTAGCCACCAATAAGAAAGCGCTATCCAGGGTGTTGAACTTAAAATGGGCCAGCTCCTAAGCTTTACATTCCTGCTTTTCAAATAAAGATAGCAAGAGATTGAAGAAAGTTGCTTAAAATTGCATGCTCTATCTGAATCATGAAAGAAAAGAAATTGGGTTCAGTATCCCTTTAACTAATTTAATTTAACCTTTTTCCATGCAGAAAATATTTTGTAACATGTTTAAATAGTGCTCCTTCATGTGTATGATATAAATATTTCCTGTCCCTCCCCCCTTTTAAGTGTTTGTCTCTCTGGTAAATAGATTTTTTTGGTGACAGTTTTGATCTATGAGGACTTGGGAGATGGTATGAGGGACAGGAACAGTACGCGAGACATCCTATAGGCGAGAGAGGGAAGTGCTAATGATGAGGACTGGGATGCGTAGGTCACCACGGTGACGGCAAGCATGATTCTTTTTTAAGGGTACCTATCACCACACAGACAGGAAAGAGTTCCCAGGTTTAGGGTCTCATACACCTGTTAATAGTTAAATGTTTGCCATAAAATCTCTAATCTATTTACTGTATAGGGGCCTAAAGAAATCATACAGCACACACATGCAGTGATGAGAAAGGATTGCCCTGTTGCAGATAAGTGGTCTCATACCCCTCTAGATAGCAGGTTATTGTCAACTGAGTTGTCTACCTGCCTCCTAAGTGACTCTAAAAGGGACAATAACACCCCTATGTAAGCACTAAAATAGGGCAAGTGACCCTTTTTGTGATCACCTGATATGATAATCTCTGCTGAAGCAAATCGGGGACAGATATGTGGCTTGTGAACCCTACCGTAATTTTCAAACTTAAATTACAAAAAAAGGGGGTACAATAAGATTATATTGCATTGTTATTTTACTACCCTTTATTAAACACTTTGTTTTAAAATCTCAAAGAATTTACCATCCCTTTAATTTCCCATAATGTGTAGTAATAAGGTTTGCATTGTACTTTCATTACCAGTTTTTCCCAGATATTTTAAAAACGTTTTTTAAATAACCACCAGAGAGGCTGGAGTGCAATCCTGCATGTGTTGTTTTTTTTTTTAACATTAAAGGGACACTAAACCCAAATATTTTCTTTCATGATTCAAGTAGAGATGACAATTTCTCCAACATAGGTGTGTCCGGTCCACGGCGTCATCCTTACTTGTGGGATATTCTCTTCCCCAACAGGAAATGGCAAAGAGCCCAGCAAAGCTGGTCACATGATCCCTCCTAGGCTCCGCCTACCCCAGTCATTCTCTTTGCCGTTGTACAGGCAACATCTCCACGGAGATGGCTTAGAGTTTTTTAGTGTTTAACTGTAGTTTTTATTATTCAATCAAGAGTTTGTTATTTTGAAATAGTGCTGGTATGTACTATTTACTCAGAAACAGAAAAGAGATGAAGATTTCTGTTTGTATGAGGAAAATGATTTTAGCAACCGTCACTAAAATCCATGGCTGTTCCACACAGGACTGTTGAGAGCAATTAACTTCAGTTGGGGGAACAGTGAGCAGTCTCTTGCTGCTTGAGGTATGACACATTCTAACAAGACGATGTAATGCTGGAAGCTGTCATTTTCCCTATGGGATCCGGTAAGCCATGTTTATTACGATCGTAAATAAGGGCTTCAAAAAGGGCTTATTAAGACTGTAGACTTTTTTTGGGCTAAATCGATTGATTATTAACACATATTTAGCCTTGAGGAATCATTTTATCTGGGTATTTTGATATAATAATATCGGCAGGCACTGTTTTAGACACCTTATTCTTTAGGGGCTTTCCCAAAGCATAGGCAGAGCCTCATTTTCGCGCCGGTGTTGCGCACTTGTTTTTGAGAGGCATGGCATGCAGTCGCATGTGAGAGGAGCTCTGATACTTAGAAAAGACTTTCTGAAGGCGTCATTTGGTATCGTATTCCCCTTGGGGCTTGGTTGGGTCTCAGCAAAGCAGATACCAGGGACTGTAAAGGGGTTAAAGTTCAAAACGGCTCCGGTTCCGTTATTTTAAGGGTTAAAGCTTCCAAATTTGGTGTGCAATACTTTTAAGGCTTTATGACACTGTGGTGAAAATTTGGTGAATTTTGAACAATTCCTTCATGTTTTTTCGCATTTGCAGTAATAAAGTGTGTTCAGTTTAAAATTTAAAGTGACAGTAACGGTTTTATTTTAAAACGTTTTTTGTACTTGTTATCAAGTTTATGCCTGTTTAACATGTCTGAACTACCAGATAGACTGTGTTCTGAATGTGGGGAAGCCAGAATTCCTATTCATTTAAATAAATGTGATTTATGTGACAATGACAATGATGCCCAAGATGAGTCCTCAAGTGAGGGGAGTAAGCATGGTACTGCATCATTCCCTCCTTCGTCTACACGAGTCTTGCCCACTCAGGAGGCCCCTAGTACATCTAGCGCGCCAATACTCCTTACTATGCATCAATTAACGGCTGTAATGGATAATTCTGTCAAAAACATTTTAGCCAAAATGAACACTTATCAGCGTAAGCGCGACTGCTCTGTTTTAGATACTGAAGAGCTTGACGACGCTGATAATAATATTTCTGAAGGGCCCCTAACCCAGTCTGATGGGGCCAGGGAGGTTTTGTCTGAGGGAGAAATTACTGATTCAGGGAACATTTCTCAACAAGCTGAACCTGATGTGATTGCATTTAAATTTAAGTTGGAACATCTCCGCATTCTGCTTAAGGAGGTATTATCCACTCTGGATGATTGTGACAAGTTGGTCATCCCAGAGAAACTATGTAAAATGGACAAGTTCCTAGAGGTGCCGGGGCTCCCAGAAGCTTTTCCTATACCCAAGCGGGTGGCGGACATTGTTAATAAAGAATGGGAAAGGCCCGGTATTCCTTTCGTCCCTCCCCCCATATTTAAAAAATTGTTTCCTATGGTCGACCCCAGAAAGGACTTATGGCAGACAGTCCCCAAGGTCGAGGGAGCGGTTTCCACTTTAAACAAACGCACCACTATACCCATAGAGGATAGTTGTGCTTTCAAAGATCCTATGGATAAAAAATTAGAAGGTTTGCTTAAAAAGATGTTTGTTCAGCAGGGTTACCTTCTACAACCAATTTCATGCATTGTCCCTGTCGCTACAGCCGCATGTTTCTGGTTCGATGAGCTGATAAAGGCGGTCGATAGTGATTCTCCTCCTTATGAGGAGATTATGGACAGAATCAATGCTCTCAAATTGGCTAATTCTTTCACCCTAGACGCCACTTTGCAATTGGCTAGGTTAGCGGCTAAGAATTCTGGGTTTGCTATTGTGGCGCGCAGAGCGCTTTGGTTGAAATCTTGGTCGGCTGATGCGTCTTCCAAGAACAAGCTACTTAACATTCCTTTCAAGGGGAAAACGCTGTTTGGCCCTGACTTGAAAGAGATTATCTCTGATATCACTGGGGGTAAGGGCCACGCCCTTCCTCAGGATCGGCCTTTCAAGGCAAAAAATAAACCTAATTTTCGTCCCTTTCGTAGAAACGGACCAGCCCAAAGTGCTACGTCCTCTAAGCAAGAGGGTAATACTTCTCAAGCCAAGCCAGCTTGGAGACCAATGCAAGGCTGGAACAAGGGAAAGCAGGGCAAGAAACCTGCCACTGCTACCAAGACAGCATGAAATGTTGGCCCCCGATCCGGGACCGGATCTGGTGGGGGGCAGACTCTCTCTCTTCGCTCAGGCTTGGGCAAGAGATGTTCTGGATCCTTGGGCGCTAGAAATAGTCTCCCAAGGTTATCTTCTGGAATTCAAGGGACTTCCCCCAAGGGGGAGGTTCCACAGGTCTCAGTTGTCTTCAGACCACATAAAAAGACAGGCATTCTTACATTGTGTAGAAGACCTGTTAAAAATGGGAGTGATTCATCCTGTTCCATTAAGAGAACAAGGGATGGGGTTCTACTCCAATCTGTTTATAGTTCCCAAAAAAGAGGGAACGTTCAGACCAATCTTAGATCTCAAGATCTTAAACAAGTTTCTCAAGGTTCCATCGTTCAAGATGGAAACCATTCGAACTATTCTTCCTTCCATCCAGGAAGGTCAATTCATGACCACGGTGGATTTAAAGGATGCGTATCTACATATTCCTATCCACAAGGAACATCATCGGTTCCTGAGGTTCGCATTCCTGGACAAACATTACCAGTTCGTGGCGCTTCCTTTCGGATTAGCCACTGCTCCAAGGATTTTCACAAAGGTACTAGGGTCCCTTCTAGCTGTGCTAAGACCAAGGGGCATTGCTGTAGTACCTTACTTGGACGACATTCTGATTCAAGCGTCGTCCCTTCCTCAAGCAAAGGCTCACACGGACATTGTCCTGGCCTTTCTCAGATCTCACGGATGGAAAGTGAACGTGGAAAAGAGTTCTCTATGTCCGTCAACAAGGGTTCCCTTCTTGGGAACAATAATAGACTCCTTAGAAATGAGGATTTTTCTGACAGAGGCCAGAATAACAAAACTTCTAGACTCTTGTCGGATACTTCATTCCGTTCCTCTTCCTTCCATAGCTCAGTGCATGGAAGTGATCGGGTTGATGGTAGCGGCAATGGACATAGTTCCTTTTGCACGCATTCATCTAAGACCATTACAACTGTGCATGCTCAGTCAGTGGAATGGGGACTATACAGACTTGTCTCCGAAGATACAAGTAAATCAGAGGACCAGAGACTCACTCCGTTGGTGGCTGTCCCTGGACAACCTGTCACGAGGGATGACATTCCGCAGACCAGAGTGGGTCATTGTCACGACCGACGCCAGTCTGATGGGCTGGGGCGCGGTCTGGGGATCCCTGAAAGCTCAGGGTCTTTGGTCTCGGGAAGAATCTCTTCTACCGATAAATATTCTGGAACTGAGAGCAATATTCAATGCTCTCAAGGCTTGGCCTCAGCTAGCGAGGGCCAAGTTCATACGGTTTCAATCAGACAACATGACAACTGTTGCGTACATCAACCATCAGGGGGGAACAAGGAGTTCCCTGGCGATGGAAGAAGTGACCAAAATCATTCTATGGGCGGAGTCTCACTCCTGCCACCTGTCTGCTATCCACATCCCAGGAGTGGAAAATTGGGAAGCGGATTTTCTGAGTCGTCAGACATTGCATCCGGGGGAGTGGGAACTCCATCCGGAAATCTTTGCCCAAGTCACTCAGCTGTGGGGCATTCCAGACATGGATCTGATGGCCTCTCGTCAGAACTTCAAAGTTCCTTGCTACGGGTCCAGATCCAGGGATCCCAAGGCGGCTCTAGTGGATGCACTAGTAGCACCTTGGACCTTCAAACTAGCTTATGTGTTCCCGCCGTTTCCTCTCATCCCCAGGCTGGTAGCCAGGATCAATCAGGAGAGGGCGTCGGTGATCTTGATAGCTCCTGCGTGGCCACGCAGGACTTGGTATGCAGATCTGGTGAATATGTCATCGGCTCCACCTTGGAAGCTACCTTTGAGACGAGACCTTCTTGTTCAGGGTCCGTTCGAACATCCGAATCTGGTTTCACTCCAGCTGACTGCTTGGAGATTGAACGCTTGATCTTATCGAAGCGAGGGTTCTCAGATTCTGTTATCGATACTCTTGTTCAGGCCAGAAAGCCTGTAACTAGAAAGATTTACCACAAAATTTGGAAAAAATATATCTGTTGGTGTGAATCTAAAGGATTCCCTTGGGACAAGGTTAAGATTCCTAGGATTCTATCCTTCCTTCAAGAAGGATTGGAAAAAGGATTATCTGCAAGTTCCCTGAAGGGACAGATTTCTGCCTTGTCTGTGTTACTTCACAAAAAGCTGGCCGCTGTGCCAGATGTTCAAGCCTTTGTTCAGGCTCTGGTTAGAATTAAGCCTGTTTACAAACCTTTGACTCCTCCTTGGAGTCTCAATTTAGTTCTTTCAGTTCTTCAGGGGGTTCCGTTTGAACCCTTGCATTCCGTTGATATTAAGTTATTATCTTGGAAAGTTTTGTTTTTAGTTGCAATTTCTTCTGCTAGAAGAGTTTCAGAATTATCTGCTCTGCAGTGTTCTCCTCCTTATCTGGTGTTCCATGCAGATAAGGTGGTTTTACGTACTAAACCTGGTTTTCTTCCAAAAGTTGTTTCTAACAAAAACATTAACCAGGAGATTATCGTACCTTCTCTGTGTCCGAAACCAGTTTCAAAGAAGGAACGTTTGTTGCACAATTTGGATGTTGTTCGCGCTCTAAAATTCTATTTAGATGCTACAAAGGATTTTAGACAAACATCTTCCTTGTTTGTTGTTTATTCCGGTAAAAGGAGAGGTCAAAAAGCAACTTCTACCTCTCTCTCTTTTTGGATTAAAAGCATCATCAGATTGGCTTACGAGACTGCCGGACGGCAGCCTCCCGAAAGAATCACAGCTCATTCCACTAGGGCTGTGGCTTCCACATGGGCCTTCAAGAACGAGGCTTCTGTTGATCAGATATGTAGGGCAGCGACTTGGTCTTCACTGCATACTTTTACCAAATTTTACAAGTTTGATACTTTTGCTTCTTCTGAGGCTATTTTTGGGAGAAAGGTTTTGCAAGCCGTGGTGCCTTCCATTTAGGTGACCTGATTTGCTCCCTCCCTTCATCCGTGTCCTAAAGCTTTGGTATTGGTTCCCACAAGTAAGGATGACGCCGTGGACCGGACACACCTATGTTGGAGAAAACAGAATTTATGTTTACCTGATAAATTACTTTCTCCAACGGTGTGTCGGGCCCACGGCCCGCCCTGGTTTTTTTAATCAGGTCTGATAATTTATTTTCTTTAACTACAGTCACCACGGTAACATATGGTTTCTCCTATGCAAATATTCCTCCTTAACGTCGGTCGAATGACTGGGGTAGGCGGAGCCTAGGAGGGATCATGTGACCAGCTTTGCTGGGCTCTTTGCCATTTCCTGTTGGGGAAGAGAATATCCCACAAGTAAGGATGACGCCGTGGACCGGACACACCGTTGGAGAAAGTAATTTATCAGGTAAACATAAATTCTGTTTTTAAACAACATTCCAATTTACTTCTATTATCTCATTTCCTTCATTCTTTAGATATCCGTTGTTGAAGAAATAGCAATGCACATGGATGAGCCAATTACACGAGGCATGTGCAGCAACCAATCAGCAGCTACGGAGCCTATCTAGATATGCTTTTCAGCAAACTATATCAAAAGAATGAAGCAAATTAGATAATAGAAGTAAATTAGAAAGTTGTTTAAAATTGCATGCTCTTTCTAAATCATGAAAGAAAAAATTTGGATTTCATGTCCCTTTAAATTAGTGATTGCTTGGTCAGTGCAGGAGCTCCTTTATATATGTCCTTAAAGGGACAATAAACACTAAATAAATGTTAGGTAGAATGATGCATTCAAAGAAAAGATTAGACTGAGAATCACATGCAGATATAGTTTTTAAAGTTTAATTAGTTGTTTAAAGGGACAGTCTAAACTAAAATTGTTATTGATTAAAAAGGTAGATAATTCCTTTACGACCCATTCCTCAACTTTGCACAACCAACATTGTTATATTAATATACTTTATAAGATTTAAACCTCTAAATTTCTGTCTGTTTCTAAACCACTACAGACAGCCTCTTATCACATGCTTTTTTATTTGCTTTTCACAACAGGAGACTGCTAGTTCATGTGGGCCTTATAGAATGTTATTTAAATTTAGAAGTTTAGTTTAACACAGTACTAACTGCAAGTCAATAGATAATAAATAAAAATTCATGTGATCAGGGGGCTGTCAGAAGATGCTTAGATACAAGGTAATCACAGAGCTAAAAAGTATATTAATATAACTGTTGGTTATGTAAAACTGGAAAATGGGTAACAAAGGGATTATCTATCTTTTAAAACAATGTAAATTCTATTGTAGACTGTCCCTTTAAATATTGACAAAATAAGTGTAAAGTTTTAGTATCTATAAAACAATGTAAGCTGCCACATTGTAACTTAGGTTACCTTCTCTTCTGTAGCCAATTAGGTACAGTTATAAATAGTTCACTAGAGTGTGCAACCAATAGCTGTGTGGAATATAACAGTGTCTACACTTCCATTTCTAATAGGAACTGAAAAGCTCACAATTTTATAATGGAATTACAGGAAAAAGGGACAAAATAAATAATCAAAGTATATTGCAGAGTGTTATTTATATATATATATATATATATATATATATATATATATATATATATATATATATATATATATATATATACATATATATACATATATATACACACATACAGTATCTCACAAAAGTGAGTACACCCCTCACATTTTTGTAAATATTTTATTATATCTTTTCAAGGGACAACACTGAAGAAATGTCACTTTGCTACAATGTAAAGTAGTGAGTGTACAGTCTGTATAACAGTGTAAATTTGTAGTCCCCTCAAAATAACTCAACACACAGCCATTAATGTCTAAACCGTTGGCAACAAAAGTGAGTACACCCCTAAGTGGAAATGTCCAAATTGGGATCAAAGTGTCAATATTTTGTGTGCCACCATTATTTTCCAGCACTGTCTTAACCCTCTAGGGCATGGAGTTCACCAGAGCTTCACAGGTTGCCACTGGAGTCCTCTTCCACTCCTCTATGACAACATCATGGAGCTGGTGGATGTTAGAGACCTTGCTCTCCCCCACCTTCCATTTGAGGATGCCCCACAGATGCTCAATAGGGTTTAGGTCTGGAGACATGCTTGGCCAGTCCATCACCTTTAGCCTCAGCTTCTTTAGCAGTGGTTGTCTTGGAGGTGTGTTTGGGGTCATTATCATGTTGGAATACTGCCCTGCGGCCCAGTCTCCGAAGGGAGGGGATCATGCTCTGTTTCAGTATGTCACAGTACATGTTGGCATTCATGGTTCCCTCAATGAACTGTAGCTCCCCAGTGCCGGCAGCACTCATGCAAGCCCGGACCATGACATTCCCACCACCGTGCTTGACTGTAGGCAAGACACACTTCTCTTTGTACTCTTCACCTTGTTCCTGCCACACACGCTTCACATCATCTGAACCAAATAAGTTTATCTAGGTCTCATCGAACCACAGGACATGGTTCCAGTAATCCATGTCCTTAGTCTGCTTGTCTTCAGCAAACTTTTTGCGGGCTTTCTTGTGCATTCTCTTTAGAAGAGGCTTCCTTCTGGGACGACAGTCATGCAGACCAATTTGATGCAGTGTGCGGCGTATGGTCTGAGCACTGACAGACTGACCCCCCACCCCTTTAACCTCTACAGTAATGTTGACAGCACTCCTACGTCTATTTCCGAAAGACAACCTCTGTATATGACACTGAGCATGTGCACTCAACTTCTTTGGTCGATCATGGCGAGTCCTGTTCTGAGTGGAACATGTCCTTTGAAACCGCTGTATGGTCTTGCCCACCGTGCTGCAGCTCAGTTTCAGGGTCTTGGCAATCTTCTTATAGCCTAGGCCATCTTCATGTAGAGCAACAATTCTTTTTTTCAGATCCTCAGAGAGTTCTTTGCCATGAGGTGCTATGTTGAACTTCCAGTGACCAGTATGAGAGAGTGAGAGCGATAACACCAAATTTAACACACCGGCTCCCCATTTACACCTAAGACCTTGTAACACTAATGGGTGTCACATGACCCAATTTGGACATTTCCACTTAGGGGTGTACTCACTTTTGTTGCCAACGGTTTAGACATTAATGGCTGTGTGTTGAGTTATTTTGAGGGGACAGCAAATTTACACGATTAAACAGACTGTTCACTCACTACTTTACATTGCAGC